>NC_057808.1:129779418-129802155 GCF_018294505.1 Triticum aestivum
AACCAAGCAATTAACCAAACACCACAACAAATGAACCAAACGTTAACTGAGCACCACATTGCACAATATAACATACTCCTAAGAGAAGATCAGACAGTTAACCAAACCAAGCATGCTTAACAACTTGAAAATATAGCAATTGTATTTTTTTCTCATGTATTTAGTACAGCCAAATTCGATTTATTCCTCACATGGTATACGATAACAGAATGCAGCCACAACAATTGAACATCGCATTGCAGAATTGAACCAAGCAGTTAACTAAACACCACAACAAGTGAACCAAGCCACAACAAATGAACCAAGCAGTTAAGTAAACACCAATTGAACAATATAACATACTCCTAATAGAAGATCAGACAGTCAACCAAACCAAACATGCTTAACAACTTGGAAATATTGCACCCTGAAGAATTGAACATCACATTTGCAGAATTGAACCAAGCAGTTAATTGAACACCACATTTCACGACATATAGAACATATACACTATAGCAGAAGATTGCATGGTGAAAGTAGATAGCACAATTCACTAGAATTTGTTAAGGAAAGGCAGTAGCTAGCAAACTGAACATGGGTCCTTATAGTGAGCTAATAAGACAAGCTACTCCTCATTGTCAGAGATATCGATGACGATTGGCTCCTTGGACATGGAAGAGGGTGAAGCCTCCGCATCGTGGGTGCCCTCGTTGTAGTGGTGAGTTGCCTGAGCCGCTCCGGGCACCAACCTTCTGGCTCTCGAGATGAGGCACTACAAAAAAAGACACATCCCTGACATTTTGGGCCGAACGAAAATCTTTTCTATCATACTTATGACACTTCTATGCCGATAATTGTGACAAAACCCGGTATCATCATAGATGTGGTGGGGTCCTACTTCTATGACAAAAAATCATGACAGAAAATGGGCTTTTCATCCTGGGCGGGCCGGAGACGCAGCTGCATGACATTCTTTGGGCCGTCCATGACGGAAAAAACCGTGGTAGAAGAGAGGGCGTGGAAAATATCGGGGAGTCCCCGTTTATGGTGGGTGGTCGGGGGCTGAGCGATGCGCGTTTCTCTCGTACGTACGCGCGTGTGTGCGAGGCGTTGGGCTCTAACTGAACCCGAGCGAGGCGTTGGGCTCTAACTGAACCCGAGCGATTGCACTGCAGGCTACGCGTTACTGAACCCGAGCGATCGATCGATGGCTGTTAACTGAACCCGATCGAGCGATTCCTTCGCTACTGCTGCTAACTGAAGTCGATCGATGCTGCCTCTAGATGAACAGTGAGCGTTGCTGGGGGGGTTTGGATGAACAGTTCCCGGTGGGGGTGGATGAACAGGACCCCCGTTTCCTCCGTTTTGCGGTACGCCACACCCCTCCCGATCAACAGGACCCCCGTTTTGACCGTAGGAGGTCCGTTTCCTCCGTTTTGCGGTACGCCAGACCCCTCCCGATGAACAGGATCACGTTTCAAACGTGGCCGGTCGAACACAAGGCCGTTTCCTCCGTTCTGCGGTACACCAAGCCTCGTTTCCATCAGCTGTTCCGTCCAAGCTGGTTGGCTCCCACGCGTTCCGTTTCCTCCCGATGAATACGACGCATTCCGTTGCCTCCCCATGAACACGACGACGACGACGTTGTTTCTCCGTTCCGACCCAGCCATGTACATGAGCCCTGGCCGTACGTACGCGCGAGTAGGCGTTCGAGACCCCGCCCGTATGGACGTACGTGGCCGTATTTACTTTCTTGCACCCTGGCCGATGTACGTACGTGTACATGCTACGTGCGCGCCTCTACTATGACACGTGTGCGCCTCTACATCGACCAGTATGTACGTACACGTTCCCGACCAGAATGACAATGCTACGTATGCTTCGACCAGGTGGGTCCCGACTGTCAGGCACTTCCTTACCTGCGAAGATGTAGCTGGTGGGTCCCAGCAGTCAGGGGGCGAATCTTTTTTTTTGTTTTTTGCCCGGACGCACTTCCTTGCATGCGAAGATGTAGCTGGTGGGTCCCAGCAGTCAGGGGGAAACGTTTTTTTTCACGAAAAATAGTGGCCCGTCCGGTGGGTCCCTGCTGTCAGGTGGAGGAATAATTATTTTGCGTGTAATAAGGAGGCACTTCCTTACTGCGGCCGTGGACCCAGCTGTCAGCCTCTCCATGTACAGCCCATGTCCGATGGAAGCCGTTCCTTGACCACGTTGACCACGCCGCGCCGAGAGCACCAGGGCGATGGACGACGGCGAGGCCTAGGAAGGGGACGACGCGGAGTCGGGGAAGACGCGGCAGTGGATGCCCACGTGTAGAGGAGTACGAGGGTTCACTGGTTCGCTGCGGTGTGAGGCTGCCGTCGCCGCAGAATAACAGGGGGTGTGGGTGAGTAGAGGGATGGCCTGGCCAGCGATGGGAGTAGTAGGGGGTAGTGAGGCCTCCGCCGCATCGCAGCCGGCCACGGGAGGCAGGAGCATGAGGCACGACCGGCGCTGGTTTGGGCGGCTGGAGCAAGAAGACCAGAGCTTGAAGAAGCACTACGGCCGTTGGATGGACATCGTACGGTCACTTGAGCTAGAATCGTGCATATTGACTAAGTTGACAAAGCCCTCCGTCCCCGTCAACTTAGTAGGCCCACAGGTCAGCTTGCCACTATACTGGGTCCCAGCTAACAGGGGGAGTATTCATTTTTTTGTGCGTAATAAGGAGGCACTTCCTTGCGTGCGAAGATATAGCTGGTGGGTCTGCGCTGTCAGTGGCGGTAACGTTTTTTCGCGAAATACAGAGGCCCTTTCGGTGGGTCCCTGATGTCAGGTGGATGAATCATTATTTTGCGCGTAATAAGGAGGCATTTCCTTGCGTGCGGCCGTGGACCCAGTTGTCGGCCTCTCCATGTACAGTCCACTTCAGATGCATGTCGGTCGTTGACCAGGTTGACCAGGCCGCGCCGAGAGCACCAGGGCGGTGGACGACGGCGAGGCCTAGGAAGGGAATGACATGGAGGCAGGGAAGACTCGGCAGTTGTTTCCCACGCGGAGGGGAGTACGACTGTACAAGGGTTTACTGGTTCCTCTGCTGTCGCCGGGGAATAACAGCGGGTGTGGGTGAGTAGAGGGATGGCTAGGCCAGCGATGGGAGTACGATGGGGCGGTGAGGCCTGCGCGGCAGCACAGCCGGCCGCAGGGAGGAGGGAGCAGGCAGTTCCGCCGGCGCTTGTTTGAGCGGCTGGAGCAGGAAGAGCAGAGATTGAAGAAGCACGACGGCCGTTGGATGGACATCCAACAGTCACTGCTTGTGCGTCAACCTTTTTTTAGGAAAGCCTCAAATCTGTGGAAAACAGCATACAACCCATCTGCCATTATTTCTAATAATTTACAGCCCATTTGCTAATTCTTAAGGTTTTTTTGGGAGCCCATATTCTTTTTGTTAGCATTACAGCCCATATTGTGGCCACGGTTAAAAAATTATACAAAATTTTGCATATTTCGGTGCGGTCCGAACTGTTTTTAATCCCGAAATTTCGAGTCACATTCAAACTGATTTTAAAAATAAATGTATATCAATATAAAATCCAACAAATTGTCCATGCATAAAAATTAATGTAACTTAAAATCTCGAAATGAAAAAAAGAAATTTGAAACTAATTGCCGGTTTGATGTGTTTTAAAAATGTACAACCCATTTCTCATTACTGATAGGCCATTTTCTCGGCCAGCCGAATGAAAGCTCTCCTCGTCTTGAAAGATTTGCAACCCAACAGGCCTGACAAAGCGACTTGGCAAATCACAAAAAAACTGGGCTGTGGCCGTGGACCCAACTGTCAGCCTCTCCACGTACAGTACTCTTCCGATGGAAGTCGGCCGTTGACCACATTGACCACGCCGCGCCGAGAGCACCAAGGCGATTGACGACGGCGAGGCCTAGGAAGGGGACGACGCGGATCCGAGGAAGACGCGGCAGTGGATGCCCACACGGAGAGGAGTACGAGGGTTCACTGGTTTGGCTGCGGTGTAAGGTTGCCGTCGCCGCAGGGCCTGGCTAGCGGTGGGAGTAGTAGGGGGCGATGAGACCTCAACGGCAGCATAGCCGGCCACTGGAGGCAGGAGCAGGTGGTCTTGCTGGCGCTGGTTTGGGCGGCTGGTGCAAGAAGAGCAACGATTGAAGAAGCAGCAGGACCGTTCGATTCAAATCCAACGGTTACTGCTGCTAGAATCGTTTGTTGACTAAGTTGACAAGCCCTGTGTACGCGTCAACTCAGTAGGCCCACAGGTCAGCCTCCCAACCGATGCGCCCCAGATGTCAGTGGGGGGAATCATTTTTTCGCGTAATAAGAAGGCAGTTGATTGCGTGCGGCCAGGCCAGCGGAGGGAGTAGGGTGGGCCGGGAAAGCCTGCGCGGCATCACAGCGGGCCACAAGAGGAGGGAGCAGGCAGCCCCGCCGGCGCTAGTTTCGGCGGCTGGAGCAGGAAGATCAGATTGAAGAAGCACGTCGGCCGTTGGATGGACATACAACAGTCACTGCTGCTAGAATCGTGTGTTGACTAACAAAGCCTTGCGTAAACAAGTCAGCCTCGAAATCTGTGGCGTGTATAGCCCATTTGCTATTATTTTTATACTTTTTACTCATTTTCTAATTCATATGGAATTTATCGCAGCCCGTTTTCCATTTTTAGAATTGCTACCCATTTTCTGGTCAGTACAAGGGTCAAATAATTAACTAAATATGTTGGAAATTTTGAAAATTCGCAAATTTTTGCTGGGGAACAAAATATTCTTAATCCAAAAATTAGTAGCCATACTAAAACAAATTTAAAAATAAATTAGTACTATGTCATGTTAAATCCAATGAAATACGTATAAGATATCAGTGAAGAACGAAAACAAAACAAAAACTAATATCCCATTTGCTATAATTTTTTTGGAATTTTCAACCCCTTTTGATATTACTTTTAACAGACATTGACCATACTTTTGGCCAGGCCGGAATGCATCCCTCCTCGTCTTGAAAGATTTGCAGCCCAGTAAGTCGGAGAAAACAAATAGGCCTAGCTTGGGTATTCTTCAAAAAGAAATATTGGGCTACCTATTTTCCCCAAGAAAAAACGGTTGCGCTGGTCATGTTGTTAGACGGGCCACAGAGACCGCACAACCCAGTTTATAGCCTGCTCCTCCGAATTACTACTAAAAAAAGTTGTGCAATTATGTCGTTAATTTACTATACATTGAAAATGGTGTGGGTCCCAGATATCAGCAGGGTGGATTAGAGTAAAAAAACGAGGGGTTCATCTGAGTAGTAAAAGAGGCGCTTGCTTGTGTTCGGGAGTGGACCTGGTGGGTCCGTATTGTCATACTCACAACTACAGTCCTCTCCTGATTCACTATGTTGACAGGGCCGGACGGCGGCGCCGCTGCGAGCGCACCAAGGCGGAGGATAAAGTGTTGTCGCCAATGTGCTGGGCTGGGTTGCACATTCTTATTGAAAAATAAAAATGGACCGGATCTATTTATGATACGTCTCCAACGTATCTATAATTTTTGATTGCTTCATGCTATATTATATTCTGTTTTGGATGATTAATGGGCTTTACTAAGCACTTTTATATGATTTTTAGGACTAACCTATTGACCCAGAGCCCAGTGCCAGTTCCTGTTTTTTCCCATGTATCAGTGTTTCGAAGAAAAGGAATATCAAACGGAGTCCAAATGGAATGAAACCTTCGGAAAAGTTATTTTTGGAAAGAAAGCAATACGGGAGACTTGGAGTGCACGTCAGGGGATCAACGAGGAGAGCACGAGGCAGGGGGGCGCGCCCACCCCCCTGGCCGCGCCCTCCGCCCTCATGGGCCCCTCGTGGCTCCCCTTACCGACTTCTTTCGCCTATATATTCCCATATACCCTAAAACCTTCGGGGAACAGAATAGATCGGGAGTTCCGCCGCCGCAAGCCTATGTCGCCACCAAAAACCAATCGGGACCCTGTTTCGGCACCCTGCCGGAGGGGGGATCCCTCACCGGTGGCCATCTTCATTATCACGGCGCTCTCGATGACGAGGAGGGAGTAGTTCACCCTCGGGGCTGAGGGTATGTACCAGTAGCTATGTGTTTGATCTCTCTCTCTCTCGTGTTCTTGAGGTGATACGATCTTGATGTATCGCGAGCTTTGCTATTGTAGTTGGATCTTATGATGTTTATCCCCCTCTACTCTCTTCTAATGGATTGAGTTTTCCCTTTGAAGTTATCTTATCGGATTGAGTCTTTAAGGATTTGAGAACACTTGATGTATGTCTTGCGTGGGGTACCCATGGTGACAATGGGGTATTCTATTGATCCACTTGATGTATGTTTTGGTGATCAACTTGCGGGTTCCGCCCATGAACCTATGCATAGGGGTTGGCACATGTTTTTGTCTTGACTCTGCGGTAGAAACTTTGGGGCACTCTTTGAAGTACTTTGTGTTGGTTTGAATAGATGAATCTGAGATTGTGTGATGCATATCGTATAATCATACCCACGGATACTCGAGGTGATGTTGGACTATCTAGGTGACATTAGGGTTTTGGTTGATTTGTGTCTTAAGGTGTTATTCTAGTACGAACTCTATGATAGATCGATCCGAAAGAATAACTTTGAGGTGGTTTCGTACCCTACCATAATCTCTTCGTTTGTTCTCCGCTATTAGTGACTTTGGAGTGACTCCTTGTTGCATGTTGAGGGATAGTTATATGATCCGGTTATGTTATTATTGTTGAGAGAACTTGCACTAGTGGAAGTATGAACCCTAGGCCTTGTTTCAAAGCATTGCAATACCGTTTACGCTCACTTTTATCATTAGTTACCTTGCTGTTTTTATATTTTCAGATTACAAATACCCATATCTACCATCCATATTGCACTTGTATCACCATCTCTTCGTCGAACTAGTGCACCTATACAATTTACCATTGTATTGGGTGTGTTGGGGACAGAAGAGACTCTTTGTTATTTGGTTGCAGGGTTGTTTGAGAGAGACCATCTTCATCCTACGCCTCCCATGGATTGATAAACCTTAGGTCATCCACTTGAGAGAAATTTGCTACTATCCTACAAACCTCTGCACTTGGAGGCCCAACAACGTCTACAAGAAGAAGGTTGTGTAGCAAACATCAAGCTCTTTTCTGGCGCCGTTGCCGGGGAGGTGAGTGCTTGAAGGTATATCTTTAGATCTTGCAATCGAATCTTTTTGTTTCTTGTTTTAGCACTAGTTTAGTTTATAAAAGAAAACTATAAAAAAAGGAATTGAGTTTACCTCATACGCTTCATCTTTTTAATATCTTTCGTGAGTATGATGGAAGGAAAATTGTGCCAAAGTGTTAGAAGAAGAATGCATTAAAATGTTTGGCACTAAATCTTTGAATGATGAGCATGATTGAAATGTTGTTAGCATGAACTCCTTGAATATCCATAGTACTAATGATGATTGCACTAGTCATGATGAAAATATCTCTTATAAGCATGTCGATTTTTGTGGAGTGCATAGAATTTGCAAATACATACCAAAAAGGGAAGATGGATTTTGTAAGAAGCATAAGTACTTAGAAACTAAATGGTTGCAATAAAGGCTAGATGTTTGTGCTGAAAATTTAAATTTTCTTGGCCGTACTTGTGAACTTTGCAATGAAAGTGGTCATTTAACTATCCGATGCAAATTGTTTCATGATCTAATCGTGTCCAAAAATTGTGATGACTTGATTTCCCTTGCACATCATAATGAACTTAGTTTGCTTATGGGTTATGAAGAAATGAAATGTATAACTAACTATCTTCCAGTATTTGCCCGTGATAAACTTCTTGAATTTGATCTAAAGGGAAATTTATATGTATTGTGCAGTGAATTGCATTGAAAATCCTTATATTGCCAATTACATAAAGAAAAGAAAACAAATAGAAGATGAAGAGAACACTAATGAAAGGGAAGAGACTTCCCAATATCCTCCTATTATTTCTTATGATGAATCAGGTAACGAGGAGGAGCTTTCTATTCAACCAATCTCATCAATAAGGAGCTCAAAAAGGAGGGATAAACCCACACATGATGTGAAGAAGAAAAAGAAAAAACGAAGAAACAAAGGTAAAAAGGTATCCCTCCCAAATGATGTTGCTCCTACTACTCATTGTGATGATGATAATTGTTATACTATTGGTGCTATCCACACTATTAATGATGAGAGTGATTATGCTTATGATATGAAAAGGCCCAAGCTTGGGGATGCTATGTTTGATGAAGATGATGTTTTGAGAATATATTTGCTGAAATTAATGTTTGTCCCAAGCTTGGGGATGCTACGTTTAATGAAGATGATATTTTTAGTCTCCCAAGTTTTGATATGCAAATTTATAATGATGATAGCATGCCTCCTACTTATGATGATCATATTGATGAAAGTGGATTTGGAGAGGTCATGACTTTATTTAGTAATGATTCCACTATCTTGGAAGAGGTTTCAATCGATTATGATGAGAACAAAGTTGCTACTTATGATGATTATTGTGATGAAACTTATGCTATAAAAAGTAGTGATGATTATATTTATAAAACTTGTCATGATTATGATTCCCCTTTTTCTAAACATTAGTCTTTTAATGTGGAAACAATTTATAGTATTGAAGTCTCTTATGATACTCCCACTATTCCGAATGAGAAGAATTTTGCTTATGTGGAGAGTAATAAATTTTCTATGCTTGTAGATCATGAAAAGAATGCTTTAGGTGCTGGTTATATTGTTGAATTCATTCATGATGCTACTGAAAATTATTATGAGGGAGGAATATATGCTTGTAGGAATTGCAATAATATCAAGTTTCCTCTCTATGTGTTTAAAGTTTTAAAGTTATGCTTGTTTTGCCTTCCTATGCTAGTTGATTATTGTTCCCATAAGTTGTTTGCTCACAAAATCCCTATGCATAGGAAGTGGGTTAGACTTAAATGTGCTAGTCATATTCTTTATGATGCTCTCTTTATGTTTCAATTCTTATCTTTTATGTGAGCATCATTGAAATCATCATGCCTAGCTAGGGGCGTTAAACGTTAGCGCTTGTTGGGAGGCAACCCAATTTTATTTTAGTTTCTTGCTTTTTGGTTCTGTTTAGGAATAAATAATCCATATAGCTTCTGTTTAGATGTGCTTTTGTGTTTTAATTAGTGTTTGTGCCAAGTAAGACCTATAGGATCTTCTTGGATGATAGTTATTTGATCTTGCTGAAAATTCCAGAAACTTTATGTTCACTAAAATAATTGTTTAAAATCACCAGAACGTGATAAAATACTGATTCCAATTGCAGAAGATCAATAATACAATTATCTAGGTCTTCCTATTTTTGTGGAATTTTTTGAGTTCCAGAAGTTTGCGTTAGTTACAGATTACTACAGACTATTCTGTTTTTGACAGATTCTGTTTTTCGTGTGTAGTTTGCTTATTTTGATGAATCTGTGGCTAGTAAAATAGTTTACAAACCATAGAGAAGTTGGAATACAGTAGATTTAACACCAATATTAATAAATAATGAGTTCATTACAGTACCTTGAAGTGGTGTTTTGTTTTCTTTCGCTAACGGAGCTCACGAGATTTTCTGTTAAGTTTTGTGTTGTGAAGTTTTCAAGTTTTGGGTAAAGATTCGATGGATTATGGAATAAGGAGTGGCAAGAGCCTAAGCTTGGGGATGCCCAAGGCACCCCATGGTAATATCCAAGGACAACCAAGAGCCTAAGCTTGGGAATGCCCCGGATGGCATCCCCTCTTTCATCTTCGTCCATCGGTAACTTTACTTGGAGCTATATTTTTATTCACCACATGATATGTGTTTTGCTTGGAGCGTCATTTTATTTTCTTTAGCTTTGCTTTCTGTTTGAATAAAATACCAAGATCTGAAATTCTTAAATTTTAAAGAGTCTTCACATAGTTACATAATTATACAATTACTCATTGATCTTCACTCATATCTTTTGGAGTAGTTTGTTGTTTGCTCTAGTGCTTCACTTATATCTTTTAGAGCACGATGGTAGTTTTATTTTGAAGAAATAGATGAACTCTCATGCTTCACTTATATTATTTTGAGAGTCTTAAACAGCATGGTAATTTGCTTAAATTGGGAAATTAATCCTAATATGTTAGGTATTCAAGATTAGTAAAAACTTTCTTATGAGTGTGCTGAATACTAAGAGAAGTTTGATGCTTGATGATTGTTTTGAGATATGGAGGTAGTGATATTGAAGTTGTGCTAGTTGAGTAGTTGTGAAATTGAGAAATACTTGTGTTGAAGTTTGCAAGTCCCGTAGCATGCACGTATGGTAAACGTTATGTAACAAATTTGAAACATGAGGTGTTCTTTGATTGTCATCCTTATGAGTGGCGGTCGGGGACGAGCGATGGTCTTTTCCTACCAATCTATCCCCCTAGGAGCAAGCGCGTAGTGCTTGGTTTTTGATGACTTGTAGATTTTTGCAATAAGTATGTGAGTTCTTTATGACTAATGTTGAGTCCATGGATTATACGCACTCCCAACCTTCCATCATTGCTAGCCTCTTCGGTACCGTGCATTGCCCTTTCTCACCTTGAGAGTTGGTGCAAACTTCGCCAGTGGATCCAAACCCCGTGATACGATATGCTCTATCACACATAAACCTCCTTATATCTTCCTCAAAACAGCCACCATACCTACCTATTATGGCATTTCCATAGCCATTCCGAGATATATTGCCATGCAACTTTCCACCGTTCCGTTTATTATGATACGCTTCATCATTATCATATTGCCTTGCATGATCACGTAGTTGACATCGTATTTGTGGCAAAGCCACCATGCATAATTTTCATACATGTCACTCTTGATTCATTGCCCATCCTGGTACACCGCCGGAGGCATTCATATAGAGTCATATTTTGTTCTAGTATCGAGTTGTAATCATTGAGTTGTAAATAAATAGAAGTGTGATGATCATCATTAATAGAGCATTGTCCCAATAAAAAAAGAAAGGCCAAAAAAGGGGAAAGGCCAAATAAAAAAAGAGAGAAAGGCAAAAAAAAGGGAAGGCCCAAAAAAACAAAAAAGAAGGGACAATGCTACTATCCTTTTTCCACACTTGTGCTTCAAAGTAGCACCATGATCTTCATGATAGAGAGTCTCTTGCTTTGTCACTTTCATATACTAGTGGGAATTTTTCATTATAGAACTTGGCTTGTATATTCCAACGATGGGCTTCCTCAAATGCCCTAGGTCTTCGTGAGCAAGCAAGTTGGATGCACACCCACTTAGTTTCTTTTGTTGAGCTTTCATACATTTATACCTCTAGTGCATCCGTTGCATGGCAATCCCTACTCCTTGCATTAACATCAATCGATGGGCATCTCCATAGCTCATTGATTAGCCGCGTTGATGTGAGACTTTCTCCTTTTTGTTCTTCTCCACATAACCCCCATCATTATATTCTATTCCACCCATAGTGCTATATCCATGGCTCACGCTCATGAATTGCGTGAAGGTTGAAAAAGTTTGAGATTACTAAAGTATGAAACAATTGCTTGGCTTGTCATCGGGGTTGTGCATGATGAGAGCATTCTTGTGTGACGAAAATGGAGCATGACTAAACTATATGATTTTGTAGGGATGAACTTTCTTTGGCCATGTTATTTTGAGAAGACATAATTACTTAGTTAGTATGCTTGAAGTATTATTGCTTTTATGTCAATATTAAACTCTTATCTTGAATCTTTCGGATCTGAATATTCATACCACAATTAAGAGGGTTACATTAAAAAATTATGCCAAGTAGCATTCCGCATCAAAAATTCTGTCTTTATCATTTACCTACTCGAGGACGAGCAGGAATTAAGCTTGGGGATGCTTGATACGTCTCCAATGTAACTACAATTTTTTATTGCTTCATGCTATATTATATTCTGTTTTGGATGATTAATGGGCTTTACTAAGCACTTTTATATGATTTTTGGGACTAACCTATTGACCCAGAGCCCAGTGCCAGTTCCTGTTTTTTCCCTTCTTTCAGTGTTTCGAAGAAAAGGAATATCAAACGGAGTCCAAATGGAATGAAACCTTCGGAAAAGTTATTTTTGGAAAGAAAGCAATACGGGAGACTTGGAGTGCACGTCAGGGAATCAATAAGGAGAGCACGAGGCAGGGGGCGGGCCCACCCCCTGGGCGCGCCCTCCACCCTCGTGGGCCCCTCGTGGCTCCCCTTACCGACTTCTTTCGCCTATATATTCCCATATACCCTAAAACCTTCGGGGAACAGAATAGATCGGGAGTTCCGCCGCCGCAAGCCTCTTTAGCCACCAGAAACCAATCAGGACCCTGTTCCGGCACCCTGCCGGAGGGGGGGATCCCTCACTAGTGGCCATCTTCATCATCCCGGCGCTCTCGATGACGAGGAGGGAGTAGTTCACCCTCGGGGCTGAGGGTATGTACCAGTAGCTATGTGTTTGATCTCTCTCTCGTGTTCTTGAGGTGATACGATCTTGATGTATCGCGAGCTTTGCTATTGTAGTTGGATCTTATGATGTTTCTCCCCCTCTACTCTCTTGTAATGGATTGAGTTTTCCCTTTGAAGTTATCTTATTGGATTGAGTCTTTAAGGATTTGAGAACACTTGATGTATGTCTTGCGTGGGATACCCGTGGTGACAATCGGGTATTCTATTGATCCACTTGATGTATGTTTTGGTGATCAACTTGCGGGTTCCTCCCATGAACCTATGCATAGGGGTTGGCACATGTTTTCGTCTTGACTCTGCGGTAGAAACTTTGGGGCACTCTTTGAAGTACTTTGTGTTGGTTTGAATAGATGAATCTGAGATTGTGTGATGCATATCGTATAATCATACCCACGAATACTCGAGGTGAAATTGGAGTATCTAGGTGACATTAGGGTTTTGGTTGATTTGTGTCTTAAGGTGTTATTCTAGTACGAACTCTATGATAGATCGATCCGAAAGAATAACTTTGAGGTGGTTTCGTACCCTACCAAAATCTCTTCGTTTGTTCTCCGCTATTAGTGACTTTGGAGTGACTCCTTGTTGCATGTTGAGGGATGGTTATATGATCCAGTTATGTTATTATTGTTGAGAGAACTTGCACTAGTGAAAGTATGGACCCTAGGCCTTGTTTCAAAGCATTGCAATACCGTTTACGCTCACTTTTATCATTAGTTACCTTGCTGTTTTTATATTTTCAGATTACAAATACCCATATCTACCATCCATATTGCACTTGTATCACCATCTCTTCGCCGAACTAGTGCACCTATACAATTTACCATTGTATTGGGTGTGTTGGGGACACAAGAGACTCATTGTTATTTGGTTGCAGGGTTGTCTGAGAGAGACCATCTTCATCCTACGCCTCCCACGGATTGATAAACCTTAGGTCATCCACTTGAGGGAAATTTGCTATTGTCCTACAAACCTCTGCACTTGGGGGCCCAACAACGTCTACAAGAAGAAGGTTGTGTAGCAGACATCAGTTTACAACGTTGACTACGATTTACATGGATCCGCTGGTTGCAGGAAGAAAATGCTAGGAGAAAGAAGACTGGTCACTATCTTTGCCGAAGAATAATATCGACTGAATGTAACGACACTATCATAGGAAATAATATCCTCCTGTTAAATCATGAATTTAAAGAACTGGTGCATGAGCATTTAACTTTATTTATTTATTTACTTATTTATGTTTAGGGGACCATGAGCATGTAGGCCGGATTCATGTGAGAGCCTCCCTTCCAGTTAATTATGGGCTTCTCTATTGGGCCTTCATCAGTGGGCTGCATGTTATCAACAAGTGGAAAATGTGTTCCGTACGAAAAATAGTATGCGCTACGTACGTTACAGGGCACTAGAGGATCGAACCGTGCAACGACTTCCAAAACATTGTCTTTGTCGTTCTAACAACACATTTATTCAACCAACAGACGAAATATACTACTGATTGTACATTGAAAACAGCAGCAGCAGCAACCAGGGCTGGGGGTGCAACAGAAGCAGTAAGCAGGCCAGAAGAGTGAAGACGCGGCTCTCTCTTCGAAACCAAACATCAGCCATCATTACAAAAGGGCTACCAAAAAAGAACAAGTGTATGCATCAAACTAAATAAAGATCCTACTACACCAAGTGTGCGCATCTAACTAACTGGCTCAGTTAGACGTTACTATTTATTAAGCTGTGGAGATTGGCTGACGGCTTGAACCAAATGGGTGCCTGACGGGGGAAACTCCAGCCAGCAGGTCGAAGTCTGATACTTGCGACCCTCTCTCCTACTTTGGGCTGCAGAGCATGGCGGCACATATCAGGGTATGGTGCATGCAGAGACGCATGGTACGCTGTGTACACACAGTTTTTCCTGATGAACGAAACCGCGCTGCCATCATGATCCTTGCCGTCGGTTATCTCCTGGTTAATCGGATAATTCAGTTCGACAAACAGAGAGCGTGTACCAAGGCTACTTACCAACCTCCAGTCAAAAATTCCTGAAGGCCCAGAGAAGCTGGGATCCTACTCAAAGACCTTGCAGTGACTGTGATTGTATTCCAGGAAACAACACGTCCGGTACGTGCGAACGATTGATTCGTCTGATCGAGCCAGGAACCACCTGCAACTGCCATGCCGCTTTTCTTTGAAAGGTTCTGGGATTAGGAAGGGTAGAGACACCAGGCGGCCTACAACATCATATCAAGTTGGAGTCAAATAACCCTCAAAAAAAGTTGGAGTCAAATAAAAAAGGGCTCTTGATGTAGTCAATCTTAAGAACAGCATGTTATGAGCATGAATATTTTTTTAGTAAATGTTGACAGTAATATAAGCAAGCCATCATGATATCATAGGAAAGTAACATACTGCTGTAACAGCCGTTTGTAGCGATGACTGGAGTAGGCCAGCAATACGTCCAGCCATAGAAGGAGTCGACAGCGTAAATGAAGCCCTTGTGTTCAATGGCATCAGAGAACCATGGAGGATGTATGATCCTGCGATGGACGTGCAGATTTATCCACTTACCGCAGTGACCTATCAGATAGGCGAGACCGCGGTTGAAGAACGCAATTAGCCTGAAGTCTTTATAATTCGCAGATCTTGTGGGCACTCGGCAGATTCCAACCTTGAGCAACTCAAACTTGGTATCATGTTGGCTACTGTAAGATTCCGAGTATTCTGGGCCGCGGTGCCAAAGCAGTGCAGTGTTAATCGAAGGAAGGGCGATCAATCGCCGGGTGTAGACCTCCACGAGCATCCAGCTATCGCGACCGTCGACGAGCACCATCCAAGATGTGTTCATGCCGACCCAGTACATACCGTTAATGTAGTTGAGGGTGACGGGGATCGGATCGCAGTCAAGGGGGTTGATGCTCGCCACCCTACGATCGTTATGCTACGTGACACGCTGTTTCTGAAGATCAGGTGACATCAGCAAACAAGGAGCTGGCTTAAAAAGCTCCGGCCTGAGGGCTTTGAGTAAACGGTACAGCCCCGACGAGCACGCGGTGAGCGGCATGGTACTGAGATTGTCCACACGCGAAACAATGAGCTTGATTACCTCTGTGGGGAGCGAATTCCAGCCACTCTTTTGGCGGACGCTGCTCGGTTCTTCCATTGTTAGTGCTTGGGTTTCGGACAAGGGGGGAGGCGCCTTAGCAGGGATGGAAGAGCGTACAAAGATGGAGAAGTGAATATGTGCTGCGGGAAGTGGACACGTGATGATGACTACAGCACGCTGCTTGACTTACGAGACACATACCAGCAGCATACGGTCATATCGAAGTCAGACAACTTGCTTGAGTGATCACAGTACTGGTACTCCCTACAGTACCTGCTACTATGCCCTAACTTGCTTGAGTAGAGTAGTAGTGGAGTAGGACTCTGCTCTACTACTAGCACCGGAGGAGTAGTATGTTCTAATCTAAAATAGTTACAAACTTCAATGCCCGAGCGTGGAACGACTATGAACCGCCATCGGTGCTAACTCCAATCCTGCAAGTCATGGATTTGTTTCTTTTTAACTTTCTGTACGAATCTGTAGCCAGCCTGCAAGTCATGTACACTGTACTGACAGTGGAACCCACAGAGTACTTAGAATACAAGATTAAGGATGCAATTAACTTTTTATAGAGGGAGAATCATACACGCAATTAACTCAAATGAATTGGACGTGACTCTATTATTCTCCAATGGCAACCGGCAAATTTCCCCCCGCGGGCCGGAGTAGGTTTCTCGGTTTGCATGCGGGTTTAACGGAGGGGTTTGATGGAGGCGAGGAGGCGTGTTCAGCCGGGCGTGCAGTGGACGGCGCAGTACTATTCGATTTGACAACTACAACTAGTATATTATAAAAACAAAGAAGAGTAGTAGAGATAGAGATAATAATAGAGACTAGGGAGGAGCACCATCTACTGCTTCGTGGGCTACTCCTGCGCTCCATTCGGCGGCCGCAACGTCCCCTACAGCCACTCCCTCCTGCGCTCCATTCAGCGGGCGCCGTTGAAATTTGGGGAGCGCACTCTCGCGGCTGCTAGCAGCGACGACTTCACCGACGACGACTTCTTCCCCGACCTCGGCAACCTCTTCCTCAACGACATGGGTGACAACCTCAACGCCAATGGTGCTGCTCCCGTTGCACCATATGTGTTTCTGTCCTTCCTGTTCGAAATCGTGGTAGAATTCATGTTTCTAGTCTGTGTCCTAGATTCGATCTGTTCATCTACGATGCTAGTCCGCATGATTAGTTTAATCTATGTTATAGCCGTCATGATTTATTTTGTGCTTATTCGGACTAAATCACGTAGTAACTTGCTCATATATTCAACTAGCGGAACGTCCCCTACAGCCACTCCCATTTCATGGACGGCCTGGTCGGGGCTGTTAACGGGTTATCCGATCCAAAACCGGACCCGATAGCTTAACGGCGTTCCGTTACGGTGGATGCCACGTGTCGGCCACCCTTGACGAAAGCACTTCTGGGACGCGCGATTTATCGTCATGGAAGTGGACACTTCCATGATGATAATTTTGATAATGTCATGGAACACTTCTACGACAGCACAGGTATGACTATCTTGATTCTGTCATAAAATTGTCATGGATGTACATGCATGACGCAAAACGTGACCTACTGTGACAAACACGTATCATCACGGAAGTGTATTTTTTTGTAGTGAGGTAAGCACGTGCACGCTGAGAAAACACCTTGTAGTCTTCGTTGAAGGCACTGACGGTGGCCTCGAGAAAACGCCATGAACTGTCGTTTAAAGCAGCCAGCCGCATCGCGGCGTCAGCGCGCGAGACGTCAACGGTGGCCTCGACGGCGAGGTGCTCCTCCAAGATCTGGGGGTCGGCACGAATGGCAGCCATCGCGACCTCATCCGCGCATGCGGCCGTGATTTGCTTCTCCGCTGCCAAATGCTCCTTGAGGTCCTCGCTATACTGCATGCACCATGGCTTAGGCCGGCGCTTATTTGGTGGAGGGGTCGGTGATTTGGGTGGACGGTGTCGCGCTCGCGTCGGCGGTCGGGGCATGTGGGATGTAGAAGGAGGAGGAGGATGGGGGTCGGGTGTGGATTACCTTCCTGGATAGGCGAGGCCGAGCAGCGTGAAGGAGGGTCAGCGGCGAGGAGGCGGCGGCGCTGCAAGCAAGGAGTGAAGGTTTCAACTTGGAAAGGAAGGCGGAAAGAGGGGAAATATGGCTTTTGGTAAGGGGGAGGGGGCAGGGAGGTAGATATTTCTGCGGAAGACGAAAATTTGGAATCGCTTCAGACAAAAAACTGGTGCGCAAAGTGTCATCAGACACGGTCCCTTATTCAGACATGGTCCGAAGATATTTTGTGCTGCATCTCACACGGTTGGTTATAATAAACTGTGTGGGATCTACTTGATTTTTTGTCTTGATTTGAATTACATAATGGGGTCACCGCGGCCATGGATGGTGTTTGAATTGCTAGACATTTTACTGCAGTGATCATAAAAGAATTGGAATTATTTAGGGCCCGTTTGGACATTTTTATGCATTAAGTGAGTTTTCAATGCATTTATGTGCATAATTCAAATTTGAACTACATGCACATGCTCAGTGCATATAAATTCGTTGAAAAATCAAATCTTTGTCCTTGGATGCATGCTTAGGTCCCATGCAAGAAATGGGAATGAATTTCAAACACCAGGGCACCGTTGATTGCCGGCAAAACATTGAGATGCCTGGTTTTTAAATTCTAGTAAATCCAAAACTCGTCCGAAATTCATGAAACTTGGCATGCTATCATGTAGCAGCATCAACATGTCGTGGTACAAATTTTGTCCCATTTGGGGCAGGTTTGGGTATATGCTTCTCACAAACCGGAGCTTCTCACAACAAGCATGATGGTTTTCAGTAGGGAACATCCCACCTTTGGGGACGAAACGATATACATTGCCTCTTATTGCTTTCAAGTTTTTTTCTCGTGTCAACATAGAACAACAGGAGTGTTGTGTGATTTTTTGTGATTTTTCGAGGTTCATTTGGACATTTTTTATGCATTAAGTGAGTTTTCAATGCATTTATGTGCATAATTCGAATTTGAACTACATGCGCATGCTCCAGTGCATATAAATTGGTTGAAAAAACAAATTTGTGTCCTTGGGTGCATGCTTAGGTCCCATGCAAGAAATGGGAATGAATTTCAAACACCAGGGTACCATTGATTGCCGACAAAACATTGAGATGCCTGGTTTTTAAATTCTAGTAAATCCAAAACTCGTCTTAAATTCATGAAACTTGGCATGCTATCATGGAGCGGCATCAACATGCCGTGGTACAAATTTTGTCCCATTTGGGGCAGGTTTGGGTATATGCTTCTCACAAACCGGAGCTTCTCACAATAAGCATGATGGTTTTCGGTAGGAAACGTCCCACCTTTGGGGACGAAACGATATCCATTGCCTCTTATTGCTTTCAAGTTTTTTTCTCGTGTCAACATAGAACAACAGGAGTGTTGTGTGAATTTTTGTCATTTTTTGGGGTTCGTTTGGACATTTTTATGCATTAACTAAGTTTTCAATGCATTTATGTGCATAATTCAAATTTGAACTACATGCGCATGCTCCAGTGCATATAAATTGGTTAAAAAATCAAATATGTGTCCTTGGGTGCATGCTTAGGTCTCATGCAAGAAATGGGAATGAATTTCAAACACCAGGGCACCGTTGATTGCCGGCAAAACATTGAGATGCCTGGTTTTTAAATGCTAGTAAATCCAAAACTCGTCTGAAATTCATGAAACTTGGCATGCTATCATGGAGCGGCATCAACATGCCGTGGTACAAATTTTGTCCCATTTGGGGCAGGTTTGGGTATATGCTTCTCACAAACCGGAGCTTCTCACAACAAGTATGATGGTTTTCGGTAGGGAACGTCCCACCTTTGGGGACGAAACGATATACATTGCCTCTTATTGCTTTCAAGTTTTTTTCTCGTGTCAACATAGAACAACAAGAGTGTTGTGTGAATTTTTGTGATTTTTTGCGGTTCGTTTGGACATTTTTATGCATTAACTGAGTTTTCAATGCATTTTTGTGCATAATTAAAATCTGAACTACATGCGCATGCTCCAGTTGTCGGGGAACGTAGTAATTTAAAAAAAAATCCTACGCACACACAAGATCATGGTGATGCATAGCAACGAGAGGGGAGAGTGTTGTCCACGTACCCTCGTAGACCGAAAGCGGAAGCGTTATCACAACGCGGTTGATGTAGTCGTACGTCTTCACGATCCGACCGATCAAGTACCGAACGTACGGCACCTCCGAGTTCTACACACGTTCAGCTCGATGACGTCCCTCGAACTCCGATCCAGCCGAGTGTTGAGGGAGAGTTTCGTCAGCACGACGGCGTGATGACGATGATGATGTTCTACCGACGCAGGGCTTCGCCTAAGCTCCGCAACGATATTATCGAGGTGTAATATGGTGGAGGGGGGCACCGCACACGGCTAAGAGATCTCAAGGATCAATTGTTGTGTCCATGGGGTGCCCCCCTGCCCCCGTATATAAAGGAGCAAGGGGGAGGCAGCCGGCCAAGGGGAGAGGCGCGCCATAGGGGGGAGTCCTACTCCCACCGGGAGTAGGACTCCTCCTTTCCTTGTGGGAGTAGGAGAAGGGAAGGGGGAAGGAGAAAGAAGGAAGGGCGCCCCCCCCCCTTCCCTAGTCCAATTCGGACCAGACCATGGGGAGGGGTGCGGCCACCTTTTGAGGCCTTTCTCTCCTTTCCCGTATGGCCCATTAAGGCCCAATACGAATTCCCGTAACTCTCCGGTACTCCGAAAAATACTCGAATCACTCGGAACCTTTCCGAAGTCCGAATATAGTCGTCCAATATATCGATCTTTACGTCTCGACCATTTCGAGACTCCTCGTCATATCCCCGATCTCATCCGGGACTCCGAACGCCTTCGGTATATCAAAACTCAATAAAGCTGTCATCGTAACGTTAAGCGTGCGGACCCTACGGGTTCGAGAACTATGTAGACATGACCGAGACACGTCTCCGGTCAATAACCAATAGCGGCACCTGGATGCCCATATTGGCTCCCACATATTCTACGAAGATCTTTATCGGTCAGACCGCATAACAACATACGTTGTTCCCTTTGTCATCGGTATGTTACTTGCCCGAGATTTGATCGTTGATATCTCGATACCTAGTTCAATCTCGTTACCGGCAAGTCTCTTTACTCGTTCCATAATACATCATCCCGCAAGTAACTCATTAGTCACAATGCTTGCAAGGCTTATAGTGATGTGCATTACCGAGTGGGCCCAGAGATACCTCTCCGACAATTGGAGTGACAAATCCTAATCTCGAAATACGCCAACCCAACAAGTACCTTTGGAGACACCTGTAGAGCACCTTTATAATCACCCATTTACGTTGTGACGTTTGGTAGCACACAAAGTGTTCCTCCGGTAAACGGGAGTTGCATAATCTCATAGTCATAGGAACATGTATAAGTCATGAAGAAAGCAATAGCAACATACTAAACGATCGAGTGCTAAGCTAACGGAATGGGTCAAGTCAATCACATCATTCTCCTAATGAGGTGATCTCGTTAATCAAATGACAACTTATGTCTATGGCTAGGAAACATAACCATATTTGATTAACGAGCTAGTCAAGTAGAGGCATACTAGTGACACTCTGTTTGTCTATGTATTCACACATGTATTATGTTTCCGGTTAATACAATTCTAGCATGAATAATAAACATTTATCATGATATAAGGAAATATATAATAGTTTATTATTGCCTCTAGGGCATATTTCCTTCAGTCTCTCACTTGCACTAGAGTCAATAATCTAGTTCACATCGCCATGTGATTTAACATGAATAGTTCACATCACCATGTGATTAACACCCATAGTTCACATCGTCATGTGACCATCACCCAAAGGGTTTACTAGAGTCAATAATCTAGTTCACATCGCTATGTGATTAACACCCAAAGAGTACTAAGGTGTGATCATGTTTTGCTTGTGAGATAATTTTAGTCAACGGGTCTGTCATATTCAGATCCGTAAGTATTTTGCAAATTTCTATGTCTACAATGCTCTGCATGGAGCTACTCTAGCTAATTGCTCCCACTTTCAATATGTATCTAGACCGAGACTTAGAGTTATCTAGATTAGTGTCAAAACTTGCATTGACGTAACCTTTTACGACGAGCCTTTTGGCACTTCCATAATCGAGAAACATATCCTTATTCCAGTAAGGATAATTTTGACCGCTGTCTAGTGATCTACTCCTAGATCACTATTGTACTCCCTTGCCAAAATCAGTGTAGGGTATACAACAGATCTGGTACACAGCATGGCATACTTTATAGAACCTATGGCCGAGGCATAGGGAATGACTTTCATTCTTTTTCTATCTTCTGCCGTGGTCGGGTTTTGAGTCTTACTCAATTTCACACCTTGTAACACAGGCAAGAACTCTTTCTTTGACTGTTCTATTTTGAACTACTTCAAAATCTTGTTAAGGTATGTACTCATTGAAAACTTTATCAAGCGTCTTGATCTATCTCTATAGATCTTGATGCTCAATATGTAAGCAGCTTCACCGAAGTCTTTCTTTGAAAAACTCCTTTCAAACACTCCTTTATGCTTTGCAGAATAATTCTACATTATTTCCGATCAACAATATGTCATTCACATATACTTATCAGAAATGTTGTAGTGCTCCCACTCACTTTCTTGTAAATACAGGCTTCACCGCAAGTCTGTATAACACTATATCCTTTGACCAACTTATCAAAGTGTATATTCCAACTCCGAGATGCTTGCACCAGTCCATAGATGGATCGCTGGAGCTTGCATATTTTGTTAGCACCTTTAGGATTGACAAAACCTTCTGGTTGCATCATATACAACTCTTCTTTAATAAATCCATTAAGGAATGTAGTTTTGTTTATCCATTTGCCAGATTTCATAAAATGCGGCAATTGCTAACATGATTCAGACAGAGTTAAGCATAGATACGAGTGAGAAACTCTCATCGTAGTCAACATCTTGAACTTGTCGAAAACCTTTTTGCGACAATTCTAGCTTTGTAGATAGTGACACTACTATCAGCATCCGTCTTCCTCTTGAAGATCCATTTAATCTCAATGGCTCGCCGATCATTGGGCAAGTCAATCAAAGTCCATACTTTGTTCTTCATACATGGATCTCATCTCAGATTTCATGGCCTCAAGCCATTT
>NC_057808.1:129802750-129818464 GCF_018294505.1 Triticum aestivum
GTAGGTTCGTCATGGTCTAGTAACATAACCTCCAGAACAGGATTACCGTACCACTCTGGTGCGGATCTTACTCTGGTTTACCTACGAGGTTTGGTAGTAACTTGATCTGAAGTTACATGATCATCATCATTAACTTCCTCACTAATTGGTGTAGGAGTCACAGGAACAGATTTCTGTGATGAACTACTTTCCAATAAGGGAGCAGGTACAGTTACCTCATCAAGTTCTACTTTCCTCCCACTCACTTCTTTCGAGAGAAACTCCTTCTCTAGAAAGGATCCATACTAAGCAACGAATGTCTTGCCTTCGGATCTGTGATAGAAGGTGTACCCAACTGTCTCCTTTGGGTATCCTATGAAGACACATTTCTCCGATTTGGGTTTGAGCTTATCAGGATGAAACTTTTTCACATAAGCATCGCAACCCCAAACTTTAAGAAACGACAACTTTGGTTTCTTGCCAAACCACAGTTCATAAGGCGTCGTCTCAACGAATTTAGATGGTACCCTATTTAACGTGAATGTAGCCGTCTCTAATGCATAACCCCAAAACGATAGTGGTAAATTGGTAAGAGACATCATAGATTGCACTATATCCAATAAAGTACGGTTATGACGTTCGTACACACCATTATGCTGTGGTGTTCCAGGTGGCGTGAGTAGTGAAACAATTTCACATTGTTTTAACTGAAGGCCAAACTCGTAACTCAAATACTCTTCTCCACGATCAGATCGTAGAAACTTTATTTTCTTGTTACGATGATTTTTCGATCACTCTGAAATTATATGAACTTTTCAAATGTTTCAGACTTCTGTTTCATTAAGTAGATATACCCATATCTGCTCAAATCATCTGTGAAGGTCAAAAAATAATGATACCTGCTACGAGCCTCAATATTCATCGGACCACATACATCTGTATGTATGATTTCCAACAAATCTGTTGCTCTCTCCATAGTTCTGGAGAACGGCGTTTTAGTCATCTTGCCCATGAGACACGGTTTGCAAGCATCAAGTGATTCATAATCAAGTGATTCCAAAATCCCATCAGTATGGAGTTTCTTCATGCGCTTTACACCAATATGACCTAAACGGCAGTGCCACAAATAAGTTGCACTATCATTATTAACTTTGCATCTTTTGGCTTCAATATTATGAATATGTGTATCACTACGATCGAGATCCAACAAACCATTTTCGTTGGTGTGTATGACCATAAAAGGTTTTTATTCATGTAAACAGAACAACAATTGTTCTCTAACTTAAATGAATAACCGTATTGCAATAAACATGATCAAATCATATTCATGCTCAACGCAAACACCAAATAACACTTATTTAGTTTCAACACTAATCCCGAAAGTATAGGGAGTGTGCGATGATGATCATATCAATCTTGGAACTACTTCCAACACACATCGTCACCTCGCCTTTTTACTAGTCTCTATTTATTCTGCAACTCCCGTTTCGAGTTACTACTCTTTAGCAACTGAACCAGTATCAAATACTAAGGGGTTGCTATAAACACTAGTAAGTACACATCAATAACATGTATATCCAATATACCTTTGTTCACTTTGCCATCCTTCTTATCCACCAAATACTTGGGGCAGTTTCGCCTCCAGTGACCAGTCCCTTTGCAGTAGAAGCACTTAGTCTCAGGCTTAGGTACATACTTGGGCTTCTTCACTTGAGTAGCAACTTGCTTGCCGTTCTTTTTGAAGTTCCCCTTCTATCCCTTTGCCCTTTTCTTGAAACTAGTGGTCTTGTCAACCATCAACACTTGATGTTTTTCTTGATTTCTACCTTCGTCGATTTCAGCATCACGAAGAGCTCGGGAATTACTTTCGTCATCCCTTGCATACTGTAGTTCATCATGAAGTTCTACTAACTTGGTGATGGTGACTAGAGAATTCTGTCAATCACTATTTTATCTGGAAGATTAACTCCCACTTGATTCAAGTGATTGTAGTACCCAAACAATCTGAGCACATGCTCACTAGTTGAGTGATTCTCCTCCATCTTTTAGCTATAGAACTTGTTGGAGACTTCATATCTCTCAACTCGGGTATTTGCTTGAAATATTAACTTCAACTCCTGGAACATCTCATATGGTCCATGACATTCAAAACGTCTTTGAAGTCCCGATTCTAAGCCGTTAAGCATGGTGCACTAAACTATCAAGTAGTCATCATATTGAGCTAGCCAAACGTTCATAACGTCTGCATCTGCTCCTGCAATAGGTTTGTCACCTAGCGGTGCATCAAGGACATAATTTTTCTGTGCAGCAATGAGGATAATCCTCAGATCACGGATCCAATCCGCATCTTTGCTACTAACATCTTTCAACATAATTTTCTCTAGGAACATATCAAAAATAAAACAGGGAAGCAACAACGCGAGCTATTGATCTACAACATAATTTGCAAAATACTATCAGGACTAAGTTCATGATAAATTTAAGTTCAATTAATCATATTACTTAAGAACTCCCACTTAGATAGACATCCCTATAATCCTCTAAGTGATCACGTGATCCATATCAACTAAACCATGTCCGATCATCACGTGAGATGGAGTAGTTTCAACGGTGAACATCACTATGTTGATCATATCTACTATATGATTCACGCTCGACCTTTCGGTCTCCGTGTTCCGAGGCCATATCTGTTATATGCTAGGCTCGTCAAGTTTAACCTGAGTATTCCGCGTGTGCAACTGTTTTGTACCCGTTGTATTTGAACGTAGAGCCTATCACACCCGATCATCACG
The DNA here is from genome assembly GCF_018294505.1 of Triticum aestivum. Lineage (NCBI taxonomy): Eukaryota > Viridiplantae > Streptophyta > Magnoliopsida > Poales > Poaceae > Triticum > Triticum aestivum. The sequence continues at coordinate 129,805,522 of NC_057808.1, forward strand.
TGGTGTCTCAGCACGAAGAACTTTCGCAACGGTGCATACTCAGGGAGAACACTTATACTTTGATAATTTAGTGAAGGATCATCTTATAATGCTACCGTCAAACAAAGCAAGATAAGATGCATAAAGGATTAACATCACATGCAATCAATATAAGTGATATGATATGGCCATCATCATCTTGTGCTTGTGATCTCCATCTCCGAAGCACCGTGCTTGTGATCTCCATCTCTGAAGCACCGTCATGATCGCCATCGTCACCGGCGCGACACCTTGATCTCCATCGTAGCATCGTTGTCGTCTCGCCAACTAATTGCTTTTACGACTATCGCTACCGCTTAGTGATAAAGTAAAACTATTACATGGCGATTGCATTTCATACAATAAAGCGACAACCATATGGCTCCTGCCAGTTGCCGATAACTCGGTTACAGAACATGATCATCTCATACAACAAATTATATCACATCATGTCTTGACCATATCACATCACAACATGCCCTGCAAAAACAAGTTAGACGTCCTCTACTTTGTTGTTGCAAGTTTTACGTGGCTGCTACGGGCTTAGCAAGAACCGTTCTTACCTACGCATCAAAACCACAACGATAGTTTGTCAAGTTGGTGCTGTTTTAACCTTCGCAAGGACTGGGCGTAGCCACACTCGGTTCAACTAAAGTGAGAGAGACAGACACCCGCCAGTCACCTTTAAGCAACGAGTGCTCGCAATGGTGAAACCAGTCTCGCGTAAGCGTACGCGTAATGTCGGTCCGGGCCGCTTCATCTCACAATACCGCTGAACCAAAGTATGACATGCTGGTAAGCAGTATGACTTATATCGCCCACAACTCACTTGTGTTCTACTCGTGCATAGCATCAACGCATAAAACCAGGCTCGAATGCCACTGTCGGGGAACGTAGTAATTTCAAAAAAATTCCTACGCACACACAAGATCATGGTGATGCATAGCAACGAGAGGGGAGAGTGTTGTCCACGTACCCTCGTAGACCGAAAGCGGAAGCGTTATCACAACGCGGTTGATGTAGTCGTATGTCTTCACGATCCGACCGATCAAGTACCGAACGTACGGCACCTCCGAGTTCTACACACGTTCAGCTCGATGACGTCCTTCGAACTCCGATCCAGCCGAGTGTTGAGGGAGAGTTTCGTCAGCACGACGGCGTGATGACGATGATGATGTTCTACCGACGCAGGGCTTCGCCTAAGCTCCGCAACGATATTATCGAGGTGTAATATGGTGGAGGGGGGCACCGCACACGGCTAAGAGATCTCAAGGATCAATTGTTGTGTCCATGGGGTGCCCCCCTGCCCCCGTATATAAAGGAGCAAGGGGGAGGCAGCCGGCCAAGGGGAGAGGCGCGCCATAGGGGGGAGTCCTACTCCCACCGGGAGTAGGACTCCTCCTTTCCTTGTGGGAGTAGGAGAAGGGAAGGGGGAAGGAGAAAGAAGGAAGGGCGCGCCCCCCTTCCCTAGTCCAATTCGGACCAGACCATGGGGAGGGGTGCGGCCACCTTTTGAGGCCTTTCTCTCCTTTCCCGTATGGCCCATTAAGGCCCAATACGAATTCACGTAACTCGCCGGTACTCCGAAAAATACTCGAATCACTCGGAACCTTTCCGAAGTCCGAATATAGTCGTCCAATATATCGATCTTTACGTCTCGACCATTTCGAGACTCCTCGTCATATCCCCGATCTCATCCGGGACTCCGAACTCCTTCGGTACATCAAAACTCAATAAAACTGTCATCGTAACGTTAAGCGTGCGGACGCTACGGGTTCAAGAACTATGTAGACATGACCGAGACACGTCTCCTGTCAATAACCAATAGCGGGACCTGGATGCCCATATTGGCTCCCACATATTCTACGAAGATCTTTATCGGCCAGACCGCATAACAACATACGTTGTTCCCTTTGTCATCGGTATGTTACTTGCCCGAGATTTGATCGTCGGTATCTCGATACCTAGTTCAATCTCGTTACCGGCAAGTCTCTTCACTCGTTCCGTAATACATCATCCCGCAACTAACTCATTAGTCACAATGCTTGCAAGGCTTATAGTGATGTGCATTACCGAGTGGGCCCAGAGATACCTCTCCGACAATTGGAGTGACAAATCCTAATCTCGAAATACGCCAACCCAACAAGTACCTTTGGAGACACCTGTAGAGCACCTTTATAATCACCCATTTACGTTGTGACGTTTGGTAGCACACAAAGTGTTCCTCCGGTAAACGGGAGTTGCATAATCTCATAGTCATAGGAACATGTATAAGTCATGAAGAAAGCAATAGCAACATACTAAACGATCGAGTGTTAAGCTAACGGAATGGGTCAAGTCAATCACGTCATTCTCCTAATGAGGTGATCTCGTTAATCAAATGACAACTTATGTCTATGGCTAGGAAACATAACCATCTTTGATTAACGAGCTAGTCAAGTAGAGGCATACTAGTGACACTCTGTTTGTCTATGTATTCACACATGTATTATGTTTCCGGTTAATACAATTCTAGCATGAATAATAAACATTTATCATGATATAAGGAAATATATAATAGTTTATTATTGCCTCTAGGGCATATTTCCTTCACCAGTGCATATAATTGGTTGAAAAATCAAATCTGTGTCCTTGGGTGCATGCTTAGGTCTCATGCAAGAAATGGGAATGAATTTCAAACACCAGGGCACCGTTGATTACCGGCAAGACATTGAGATGCCTGGTTTTTAAATTCTAGTAAATACAAAACTTGTCTGAAATTCATGAAACTTGGCATGCTATCATGGAAGGGCACCCGACATGCTGTGTTATTTTTCGTGTCCATTTTGAGAGAAGGCGCACCCGAATAATGACAGCCAACAAAGGCATTTTGAAAAAAATAGCTGCCACTTTAATATCTCAAACATTTGTATATTTCAAACCGTGTGCGTTCGGTTAACCCTTCATATGACGCCACGTGTCTTGGTTTTGGCTATAGGAGGTGCCGTGTGGACAGCTGCTTGACTGAACGGGAGGGTGCGAGCGCAGTCCGGTGCGCAGGCTCACCGAGAAGCGTACAAGCTGTTCAATGCAGGATTTGTCCGTCTCTTCAACGCAAACGGTTCAGATTACGGTATGCAAATTAAAGCCAGACTTCGGCACTATGCCAAGAGACACTGCGATTTGTCAAAATATGCAGCTAAAAATCAATATCACTATCTATTGTTTGCAACTAAAATTCAGTAATTAAGCATAGATTTCATTCATACTAGAGATTAAGCAGTCGTTCTCACCGAGAAGCGAGACAGCCTTGGACCGCCACCCGCCTCTCTCCCACTGGTCTATATTAATGGCGCCGCCGAGCGGCCGCACCCCCCCATCCTCGCCACACACAATTCCTCTCTCTCCGCCCGCATCCTCGACGCCGCTCTGAGTCCTCAAAGCCGCCAGTGTACGAGGATGCCGCCGAAGCGCCCCATCGGAGGGAGTGGCGACGCCGGGGCTACTGAAGCACCAGAGCACGGCGTGAATATGGAGACAGAGGTTCCCGTCCCCGCCGACCAGGTGGAGAATGAGGCAGCCAACAAGCGGAGGCGGGTCAAGAAAGAACCGCAAGTGACTCCAGCAGGCCTAGACTTCATCAACAACCTCCCCGATGATATGTTGACAGTCATCATATCCCTCCTCCCAATCAGAAATTGGGCGAGGACAGCCGCCGTTTCCCGGCGGTGGCGCACCCTATGGCTCTGCACCCCTGTCGACCTCCTCCACGCCCACAAGCTCTGCCATGGCTATCGCCAAAGCTTGGATGCGTTCTCCCAGATCTTCGGCAGTCACCATGGCCCAATCAAAGGCCTTATCATGGGCAAGTTCTGTTCCAATGGCAAGGAGCGAGCCAAGCTTGACGAGTGGTTCCGATCCCGCGCCATAGATCAGCTCGAGAAGCTAAGTTATAATGATGGGAATATGAGCTTGCTGCCAACCTCCGCGCTTCGCTTCACGCCCACGCTGCGCCTCGCTAAGTTCATGAACTGCCATCCCCCCCTTAATGACACGCCCGCTCTTTTTCTACCACGACTGAAGAACCTCGAGCTCGTCGTTGTCCGCATCCCAAAGGATGACATGGAGCGCCTGCTCCGCAGCTCTACTGCACTCGAGTTCCTTCGTCTTCAGGCGATGAATTGGTCGAGTACCTTGCACATCACCTCCAGGACTCTCTGCACTATTTATGTGTGTCGCTGGTGCTGCAACGAGAGATCACAAAAGGTGGACCACAATATGGTCATCCAAGACACACCTTCACTTGAGAGATTACTTGTAGTTGATCAACAAGGTCCAACAAGAATCAATGTCATTTCTGCACCGAAATTGAAAGTTGTGGGCTACTCGTCTGTCAAATACTACAACTTTCAGGTACAACAGTCGCCTTATATACCTCTCCTTCTTGATATCAACGTTATTTCTAGTTTTGAAGATGTATGTTCGTCTGTCATCCAACGAAGCTTCACCCAGACTCTGGGCACAGTGAAGGTCTTGGCACTAGAATCTGTCATCCCCAACCTGGACCAAGTTTTCAGTTGCCTGAGATGCTTTCCGTGCCTGAAGAAGCTGTATATCGAGGTGATGTTCCTTTCCTGTTAAATGTTAACCATAAGGGAGTTCAATTTTTTGCACCTTTTCCCAAGTTTACAATGACTTTGTACTACGATTTCTGAAGGAATTTTGGAGGATTCTAGGAGATACACCCCCACCCCATATTGGTTGCTTCATTCATATGGTTACAATCGTCCATAAGCATTTCTCCTTTGGATTCATCTGTACTAGTTTTCTTAGGGATTTTTTCATCCAATCCAACCTCTTGTGAAGAAGGCTACATGTTTCTATATTGTAATCAAATTAATGCCCATGTTAATCATGACAGGTCGAAGATGGCACATTGGTGCATTTTACAAATCCTGCAAACCAAATGGGCGTGTAGCAGTGTTCAAAACTGCATGTAGGCACTAACACGTTCTCTTCTTTTGCAGTGCATACTAGGCCCGATGGAAGATGTTGATAACGACAATCACATTGAATGCCTGGATCTGCATCTCTCAAATATTACTTTGAACTCCTACCGAGGGACCCCACCGGAGATTACACTCGCCATGTTCTTTCTTGCCAGAGCAAAGGTGCTAAGGGTACTGAGGTTGAACACGCATTTAATTAGGAAAGATCGATGGTATGATTATCAGAGGCGGCTGGTACTGCGGAATGGAAGTGCCTCCAAAAATGCCAAACTTCGTATTGGAAGAGCATGTGGCAAAGCAATTGGAAGTTATTGTGTCAAAACCATACATGACTTGTCAGCGGTTGATCCCTTTTCAGAAATGACACAGCTTGCAATGTTTGAATTTGGGCGTTGTAATCTTTGAACTTGAACCTTGCAATATTTATGGTATTTGTTATATTGAACCATTTCTGTTCTCTTGTCTCAACGCAAACAGTTCATCCGGGTGAACTGCATGTCGTACATCGCACACACCTTGATCTGGCTGACCGTTTCTTTTGTGTTGCCTAATCACAAACAGTTCATCCGAGTGAACTGTATGTTGTACATCGCACACACCTTGATCTGGCTGACCGTTTCTTTTGTGTTGCCTAATCACAAACAGTTCATCCGAGTGAACCGTATGTTGTACATCGCACACACCTTCATCTGGCTGCCCGTTTCTTTTGTTCCTCCTCATCGAAAATGGTTAATTGAACTGAACCGTATGCCTTGAATCGCACACACAACTAAAATCTGAACCGTGTTTGATGCATCCGTCATCGCAAATGTTTTGCACCTTTTTTTGACGGTTTGTTTACACCACTGTTTGCGATTATGGCATCGCACACAGCTTCGTCGAAGGGTCTCTGATCGTAGTGTCGCATTAGCAGCATCCTGCAGTAGTGAAAGCACTACCTTAAATATCTGGATGCGTCCACTCTGGACTTTATTGTCCATTGTAATGATGTTGACCATTTTGCTGGTTGTAATCCTTTTGGTTGTAATTAACTGCATGTAAATAGGTAAGTTATAGATATTAGTTAGCCTAGTTTTATTAGCTTATGTACATAACTTATTTGTAGAGACTGTGTTGGACTTGGTGGTGGAGGTTTTGAATAAAGGGCTGTGGGGCTTTTGCCTCACACAATTCAGTTAAAAAAAGACAATGTAATGGTTTATGTTTGTTCATATTCACATAGGAGTTATATTGTCATAGATCCTTCAACATGTGGTGCTTGCCCCCATCTTTGCTAGCCAAAAATTCCGCACCAAGTAGAGATACTACTTGTGCATCCAAAAACCCTTAAACCCAAATCTTATCTTCAAGAGACCACCATACCTACCTAAGGATTGAGAAAGATCCTTCAAGTAAGTTGTCATCGGTGCAATAAGGCAATAAAAATTGCTTCTAAAAGTGTTAGATCATTTAGTGTAAAAGAAAATTGAGTGTTGTACGAACTTGTGATGGCAAAGAATAAAAACGACAAACTGCATAATAAAGGTTGCTATCATAAGGGGCAATATAGCGTGACGTTCTTTTGCACTAAGGGGTTGAGCATACAAACAAATAAGCGGATGGCAACCTCTGCTTCCCTCTGCGAAGGGCCTATCTTTTACTTTTATGTATTTACTTTCATGCAAGAGTCAAAGTTTTTCTCTCTATTCCTTTTTTTCTCTTTTGGCAAGCATCATGTGGTGAGGAAAGATCTAGGCACATATGTCCATTTGAATATGGGTAACATGAGTTATTATTGTTGACATGACCCTTGAGGTCAATACGTTGGGAGGAAAAACAATAAGCCCCTATCTTTCTATGTGTCTGGTTGAAACGTTTTGCTCATGTGTATGCGATGAGTGTTAGCGATCATAGAAGACTATATGATGGTTGAGTATGTGGAGCTCTTACTTAGACTCTGTTGAATAAGTTGAATTGCAATTGCTTGGTGATGAGTACATAGGTTGTTGAGTTTCAAGAGAATTCATTGTTTGAACCTTAACATGTGAATTGGTTGCTACTTTAACATGACAAATTTTATAAAGAAGAATTGTTGTTATGATGCTAGGAAAAGTGATTGAAATTGTCATTGATCAAACTTGTGCACTTTGCTAGCATTCACACTTCATACATTATTTCTTTTATCATTTACCTACTCGAGGACGAGTAGGAATTAAGCTTGGGGATGCTGATGCGTCTCCAATGTATCTATAATTTATGAAGTATTCATGTTGTTATATTATCATTATTGGATGTTTTACAATCATTTTATAGCAACTTTATAACATTTTTTGGGACAAACCTATTGACCCAGTGCCCAGTGCCAGTTGCTGTTTTTTGCTTGTTTTTTACATCGTAGGAAATCAATATCAAACGGAGTCCAAACAATGCGAAACTTTTTGTGGATTTTTTATGGACCAGAAGACCACCAATGGGCTAGAGCAGCACCTGGGGAGTGCCCCAAGGGGGCACCACCCACCAGGGCGCGCCCATGTGGATTGTGCCCACCACGATGGCCTCCCGCACCCCCTCTTTACCTATAAATTCACAAATATTCCAAAAACCCTCGAGGTTAACCTAGATCAGAAGTTCCGCCGTCGCAGGCCTCTGTAGCCACCAAAAACCAATCTAGACCCCGTTCCGGCACCCTGCCGGAGGGGGAATCATCTCCGGTGGCCATCTTCATCATCCCGGCGGCCACCACGATGAGGAGGGAGTAGTCCACCCTCGGGGCTGAGGGTTTGTACCAGTAGCTATGTGTTTAATCTCTCTCTCTCTCTCTCGTGTTCTTGAGATGTCATGATCTTGATGTATCGCGTGCTTTGTTAATATAGTCGGATCATATGGTGTTTTCCCCTCTCTATCTTGTGGTGAATTGAGTTTTCATGAACTTGATGTATCGCGGGCTTTGTTAGTATAGTCGGATCATATGCCTCGGGGATGACGTTGACAGCGGTCGTCAAGGAACTGATGGGTGACTTGAGGAAGCTCCGGATAGAGCGCGAGCAGGAGGTGGAGGAATCTGTGGCTGCTTTCAAGCGAAGTCGTGAGGAACTGAAGAAGGAGCTGGAGGATGTCGTCGCCCAGCGATCCATTGGCGAGTAGAGACAGCAGCGACCCAGATCGTTGTCTGCGATTTCCTTCTTCTCTTGCCCCCGTGTCTTCCGGGCTTTGCCTCATGTGGCATTTTAAATTATCCAGAATATGTAAGAAAATTATTATCTGCGCCATTGTAAATTTGTCATCGTATTATCTAGTGCCATTTTATTTGTCGTCGTATTATCCTTTGCCCTATGTGGCAATTTAAATTAGGCCGGAATATGAGTTGAAAACACGAACAAAGCAAATGCTGCCATGGGATCACAAGCAAACACCCTCTTTCCAGGTGCTTTAATTAACCCACTAATGGAGAAGTTGTGAGCGAGGCAGGAGGCGGCTGGTGGATGGAGGTCAAAGAGCTCGTTTCCCGGTGAGCATTGGCGGCCTTACTGCTTGCACGTGTCCCGTCGAGCCTGTGAGGTGGACAGGATGCACGCGTCCTGTCGAGCCAGCGCAGCGGACGGCTCGCACGTGTCCCGTCGTGCCTGCACGGCGAACTTCTCGCGATCGTCCCGTCTAATCAAACAGCTACACCCACACCATCGAGAATGGTTAAATTTTGACATGTTTCATATAATACAACCGTTTACGATATTAACGTGTCAGCTATTTGTTTTAAAAAGGACTTTGTTGGTTATTAATGTGTGCGCCTTGTCTCAAACTGGACGATTTTTTACCACGGCATATATGTGCCTTGTCATGAAACCATGCCAAGTTTCAAGTTTTTTGGGTGAGTTTTCGATTTACTGGGATTTAAAAACCGAGATTATCAATGTATCAGGACGACGAGAAGTTGGTAATTCATTCTCATTCCTTAAATGAGACCTAAACATGCACCCAATGACACATGTACGATTTCCCACCCATTTTGCTTCACTGAAACATGTGCTTGTAGTTCAAATTTGAATTATGGACTACATTAAATGCCTAGAAAACTTAATTAAAATATACAATGGACAAACGAACCCTGAACAGTTTCAAATTTCAGCACGACACTCCTGTTATTATATGTTTCCTGTAGAAAACAAAGTTCAAGGCGAGAAGAGGCAGCGATTATCGTTGCGCCCACAAGAGGGGCATGTTTCCCAACCGCAACCACGAGGGTTGCGAGAAGCTTCAGTTTGTAAGAGGCTTGTAATATAGCTTCGCCCAAATTGGACAATTATATGTGCCGCGTAGTGACACCATGCCAAGTTTCATGATTTCCTAGTGAGTTTTGGATTTACAGAGATTTAAAAACCGAGATTTGCAATGTTTGTGGCCAAGCCAGGACGGCGATATGGTTGAATTTGTTCCCATTCGTTCCATGGGACCTAAACATGGACCCCAAGGACACATGTACGTTTTTTCTAGCCATTTTGGTCCACTGGAGCATGTATTTTTAGTTCGGATTTGAATTATGGACATTAAATGACTAGAAAACTCAATTAATGAATAAAGAGGTCAAACGAACCCTGAAAAGTTTCAAAGTTCAGCGCGAATCTCCCGTTGTACTGTGTTGCGTGTAGAATAAAATACAAGGCTAGAAGAGGGAGCGATTATTGTTTCGCCCACAAGGGGACACGTTTCCCTATCAAAACCACGAGGGTTCTTGCGATAGGCTCCGGTTTGTAAGAGGTTTGTAATAAAGCTTGGCCCAACTTGGCAATGTTTTTACCATGACATATATGTGCCATGACGTGACACCATGCCACCTTTGATGACTTTCTGGTGAGTTTTTGATTTATGGGGATTTAAAATCGAGATTCCAAATGTTTGAGGACGAGCCAGGACGTCGGTACGGTTGTAATTCATTCCCATTCCTGGCATGGGACCTGAACATGCACCCAAGGACACATGTATAATTTTTCTAGCCATTTTGGTGAACTGGAGCATGTATTTGTAGTTCAGATTTGAATTATGGACATTAAATGCCTAGGAAACTCAATTAGTGTATAAAAAGGCCAAACGAACCCTGAATAAGTTTAAATTTCAGCACGGATATCCTGTCGTTCCATGTTGCCCGTAGAAGAAAACACAAGGCGAAAAGAGGCAGTGATTAAGTTTCGCCCACAAGAGGAACATGTTTCCCTATCGGAACAACGAGGCTTCTTTGAGAGAAGCTCCAGTTTGTAAGAGGTTTGTAATAAAGCTTGGCCCAAATTGGACAATGTTTTTACCACGACATATATGTGCCATGACGTGACACCATGCCAACTTTCATGACTTTCTGGTGAGTTTAGGATTTACGGGGATTTAAAAACCGAGATTCCAAATGTTTGAGGACGAGCCAGGACGCCGGTACGGTTGTAATTCGTTCCCATTCCTGGCATGGGACCTAAACATTCACCCAAGGACACATGTATAGTTTTTCTAGCCATTTTGGTGAACTGGAGGATGTATTTGAAGTTCAGATATGAATTATGGATATTAAATGCCTAGGAAACTCAATTAGTGTATAAAACGGCCAATCGAACCCTGAATAAGTTTAAATTTCAGCACGGATATCCTGTCGTTCCATGTTGCCCGTAGAAGAAAATTACAAGGCAAAAAGATACAGTGATTACGTTTCGCCCACAAGGGGAACATGTTTCCCTATCAGAACCACGAGGCTTCTTTGAGATAAGCTCCGGTTTGTAAGAGGTTTGTAATAAAGCTTGGCCCAAATTGGACAATGTTTTTACCACGACATATATATGCCATGACGTGACACCATGCCAACTTTCATGACTTTCTGGTGAGTTTAGGGTTTATGGGGACTTAAAAACAAAGATTCCAAATGTTTGAGGACGAGCCAGGACGCCTATACGGTTGTAATTCATTCCCATTCCTGGCATGGGACCTAAACATGCACCCAGGGACCCATGTATAATTTTTCTAGCCATTTTGGTGAACTGGAGCATGTATTTCAAGTTCAGATATGAATTATGGACATTAAATGCCTAGGAAACTCAATTAGTGTATAAAAAGGCCAAACGAACCATGTTGAGGATATAGACCTTAGAGTCACCCGCCAGGAGGGGCCGGGTTACTCTTCGGATGGTCATTGCCAGAAGCCCGGAGCCATGTTTCAATACGATGGGCCAGAGATGGGATGAGACCCGGATATGGCTTAGGGCCTGTAGTTACAATCATTATTATAGTAGACTTGTAGTGTAAGGCAAGTATAGTTTAGAGTCCGAGCCGGATGTTCTTATGATCCGGCCGGGACTCTAAGGGATGCTGGGCGTCAGCCTCCCTATATAAAGGGACGACCCGGCAGCGGTTCAAGGGCGACAAAAACCTCATCGAGAGCCGGGCATAGCTGTTTAGCTCCCTGGCGATCGTAACCCTAATCAAGATCACCTCAAACTGGACGTAGGCTTTTACCTTCACCGTAAGGGGCCGAACCAGTATAAACCCTCGTGTTCCTTGTCCCGCATAACCCCTTCAAGCTTCCTGGTTGCGATGGCTCCACGACTAAGTCCTAGTTCGAGGACATCTGTCGTGACAATTCAACGACAGTTGGCGCCCACCGTGGGGCTCGCGCATGGTGGATTTGAGTTCTTGAAGGGCAGCTTCGAAGGGCTCAAGGGATACGCTGTGGGCCGGATGACCAAGGGTCGTCGCGGCAAGCTCTACATCGACGATGCGGACTGGGGCCCCGACGCCGGCTCAATTGAGTACGGGTACCGGGTCCCCTTTGGCGCAATTCATGTCTTCATTGGCAAGATTGGTGAGCCAGGCCCCGAGCCGGATCTCTGCGCCGACCTCATCGAAACGGCTCAGCGCGCAGAACCCGCCCGGGCCCGGCCTGCCTTAAGGCGCGCTTTTGTGGGATGCATCCATGGAGGGCCCTCTGATTCATCCAGGTCCGGTGATGAGGCGGCCGCCGGCTCTGACGGCGAGTCGGCCACTGATGAGTCAAACTCGTTGTACCAACTTCAAGATGGCAGGCTCATGGGTTGTTCCGATGGCGACAGTATTCCGGGCCTTTTTGAGCCGCCAAGTTAGGTCGGAGTTTTTATGGCTGGAGCACAGCCTGTTCAGAACCCCGCTGCTGGATCGGGAAACCCGGTGCCTTCTCCGGCTCAGGTGCTGATGGATCTCACGGACAAGATGACGGCCCTGTTAACCGCCGCGGTTGACCCGGCGGATCAAGCTCAGCATGATGCGGAGGTGGCACAGTTAAAATTGGATCTGGTAAAAGCTAAAGAGGATCTGGCAGCAGAAGGAATCAGGCTGGCTGCGGAGCGGGCGGCTCTCGACGCCCGGACCCAGCTGATTCAGGCGCAGTCCTTCCAACTCACGATGGATCAGAACGCGGCCAACGAGGTCATGAGAAGGAGGCATCGGAAGGCCCAGTCTCGACTCCCGCCGGTTTACGATCCACGCAATCTCTTCAACACGCCGGGTGCAGGGTCTAGTAACCCGCCAGGGGTCATTGCGCCCGGGTCTGGACCCCTTATTCAGCCACGAGTGATGGGGCCTCCCCAGGTGCCCCCTGCCCCGCCTCAGTATGTGCCAATACCCCCGGGTCATTATGATAACCCGCTGGAGAACATGGTAGCTGCGGCAGCATGGCTGGCGGCTCTCCCCGTTGACGGCGATTCTCCGGCGGCCATTGAAACCCGCCGGGTCAGGGAACTCCTGCAGACGGCACTAGCGCAGCAAGAGGCGTACTCCTATAGCCGCGACAGGATCCACTCGACCCCCCGTCCAGGCCAGAGCCCGAGTTACAGCCGGCACATGGTCTCAGCAACCGGTACCAGTAATGTACGACACCATGACCCGCCCCCTGGCCATGGCCCGGCTCATAATGGAGCTTTCTACGCAACAGACCAAGCGCGGCAAGAGGCGGA